>NW_027466201.1:222500-225000 GCF_046127955.1 Nelusetta ayraudi | reverse complement strand
TGGTTTTAAGCACGCGCTTTCACTCTTCTTCTGTGTTTTTTTTTTGGTGTTTTGCATCGTCTTAGTGCCTCCTGCTGGCCTGGCATATTCACTACATCGCTTCCATCGCTTTTGCGAGTCTTTTCTTGACACAGTGCCGCATTGGTGGAAAAGTTTTCAAATAAATTGAAAAAAAAAAAAAAAAAAAGGGAATGGATCGTTTTCGTCTCTGTGTGGACTGGGCCTAAGTGGGCATTAGTCACACAGCCCTATCGCTATACGTCCAGAGTGCAAATGTGTGTCTTGAGGCGTCGGGACGGCCTTTCACAGCCCAGTAGCTTTTTCTTTCTAATGGCTTTGCTGAGGGGTCAATGTGCTGAGGCCACGCTGCCTTCGGAGGCAACCCCCCAACCCCCTCCCCTTTCTGCCGCGCCGTAAAATAAACATGCAGGGTGCGACCCCCTTGGCGAGGGTGAACATTAACACCCCAGGAACTGGCTCCAGGGTCGGCACGGGGTCAGCAGCCCACAGTGGAGGGGAGGGTGGGAATTATTCTTCCAGCGCCAACAGCAGCAGCAACATGTTGTCGGTCGGGGGGGAGGGGGTTCCGGGGTGGTGGTGGTGGGGGGGGTTTGGAAGTCACACTATGGGCTGTATGTTAATTCCCCCTGAAGGATTAACGGCTCTTTATGGTTGGAAAAGGAGTTTCTGACGTCGGTGATCTGACGATTTTGAAGTTTACTGTGTCGCCCGTGATTTGGGGGGGGGGGGGGGGGGTAAGTTTGCTCTGACTTTGAAACCTGTTGTGTGACTCTGGGCTGCAGGATCCTAACATTAGCAAAGCGAGATCCCACACCGTGAACTGGTTGGGTGGCAAACTGGTTCTCCATTTGCCGTATCGCGATTAATATTGGATCGTCAAGATGCAGAATTGGCAGCCACGGCGTGACTTCAGTGACCACAAAGATGATGCGAGCTGAAGCTGGACATCTCTGCCACAATGGCACTGCTGGAAGATGAGTAGCGAGCACTTTGTTTAGCTGGGGTTTTGCAATTCGCTCTGAACCTTCAGCCTTCAATGTAACGCTGATACTGGTAGAATTTCGTACCAAAAAACAGCCGGAACGAAATCCCGGGGAACTTTTGCATCGGGCTCAACACGTCTCGAGTCCTCTTAATTATTTATGTTGCATTTTGGTGAGTTCAGCCGAGTCTCAAAAAGCAATTCTCGATTCGAAATGATGTCATAAAACCGTCGGATGGAAACGAGGGACCGGAGGAGCCGGAGTATCTGGCGCGCCGGCTGTTAGCGTCCGACTGGGAGCCGTTCAGACTGAGGTACAATATGCTTTATGACTTAGCTTGTTGTTCGTCATTACGGTGGTGATTTCAGGTTTCACTTGGACAACAAAACCCCTTTGCAATAACAATTGAAGTCATCATCATCATAGCCGGCTGAAGCGACAAGAAGCAGGGATTTATATTAGAGTTACAAGCGAGGGAGGATTTATTTGCCCTTTTATCGGATCCCACAATGCGCCTGTGTGTATATATATAAATAAATAAAAAACTCCCTGTGCAACAATTAGAGGTGGGTTATAGGGGGGCATAGATCACATTCTCTCCTCGCCGCTCGGCCAGATAACACCATAAGACTTTGGGACATCTCATTCGCATTGGGAACGGTCCGGGAGACGCTTTACTAGATGGATTTATACGCGGCCCCGGTGATTGAATGTCTGTGTGCATGTGTTGAGCCGGCTCACCGTGGATCCGTCAGGGGACTCATAAGGCGGGTTTGAATTAGGCATGAGATGGGAGTGTGTGTGTGTGTGTGTGTGTGTGTGTGTGTGTTGGGGTGGCTGGGAGAGGGGGGGGGGGGGCGTATGTGTGTGTGTGTGTGTGTGTGCGACGACTCTGAGTACTTTATGGTGAAAGAGCGTGTAAATAGTGACCAGAGACAGATGTGGTCTCATCCCTCAAAGGCCACCGGGGATAAAAAATTATTCCGACAAAGACCTGGAGATCAGGGGCACGACGGCGACATTTCTCAAGATAACGTATACCCCCGGAGCGCTAATGGCCGCTGGACGGCCAAACACGTAAACACCCCCACCCCACCCCTATCGCACACCCCACCCAACCACCTCCCGGCCGCGTTCGACGGCACAGCCGGTACCTCGATTATATCCGGTTGCACAAAGTGAAACCAGACCTGCCAAAAGTCTGCGCACCTTCTTTTTCATGTGGCCTCGCTCTCGGCTTCACCTACGGATTTGGCTGCCGGGGGGGGGAGAAAAAAACAACCCTGTAAAACATGAGCTGAAGAGTTTTTGGAGAGACATTAAAGCTGCCCCCCCCCTCCCCTCTCCCCCGACCCAACCCGCTCCGCCTTTTAACGTGCTATTGATTTACAAACCGCATGTTGGAACACCTCGTGGTCACGGGTCATTACTCTGAAGCCCCGAACTAATCGGGAGCCGGGGGTCTGGACGCCGAGCCGGGGCCGGTGCACGTGAGA